>NC_057798.1:126418918-126429136 GCF_018294505.1 Triticum aestivum
CGTAGGAGGTCCGTTTCCTCTGTTTTGCGGTACGCCACACCCCTCCCGAACAACAGGACCCCCGTTTCGACCGTAGGAGGTCCGTTTCCTCCATTTTGCGGTACGCCACACCCCTCCCGATCAACAGGACCCCGTTCCAAACGTAGGAGGTCCGTTTCCTCCGTTGTGCGGTACGCCAGGCCTCGTTTCCATTGCCTGTTTGCCCAAGACCTCCCGATGAACACGACCACGCATTCTGCTCCGACCCAGCCGGTTGGCTCCCCATGAACACGACGACGACGATGTTTCTCCGTTCTGACCCGGCAATGTACGTATGCGCGAGTAGGCGTTCGAGACACTGCCCGTATGTACGTACGTGGCCGTATTTTCTTTCTTGCACCCTCTCCGTTGTATGTACGTGTACATGCTACGTGCACGCCTCTACTGCAACACGTGTGCGCCTCTACATCCACCAGTATATATGTACGTACACATTCGCGACCAGAATGACAATGCTACGTACGCTTCGACCAGGTGGGTCCCGACTGTCACGCACTTCCTTGTGTGCGAAGATGTAGCTGGTGGATCCCAGCAGTCAGGGGGCGAATCGTTTTTTTTGCCCGGACGCACTTCCTTGCATGCGAAGATGTAGCTGGTGGGTCCTAGCAGTTAGGGGGGCGAATGTTTTTTTGCCCGGACGCACTTCCTTGCATGCGAAGATGTAGCTGGTGGGTCCCAGCAGTCAGGGGGGCGAATCATTTTTTTTTTGCCCGGACGCACTTCGTTGCGTGCAAAGGTGTAGCTGGTGGGTCCCAGTAGTCAGGGGGAAACGTTTTTTTCACGAAATATGGTGGCCCGTCTGGTGGGTCCCCGCTGTCAGGTGGAGGAATAATTATTTTGCACGTAATAAGGAGGCACTTCCTTGCTGCGACCGTGGACCCAGCTGTCAGCCTCTCCACGTACAGTCCATGTTCGATGGAAGTCATTTCTTGACCACATTGACCACGCCGCGCCGAGAGCACCAGGGCGGTGGACGACGGCGAGGCCTAGGAAGGGGACGACGCAGAGCCGGGGAAGACGCGGTAGTGGATGCCCACGCGTAGAGGAGTACGAGGGTTCACTGGTTCGCTGCGGTGTGAGGCTGCGGTCGCCGCAGAATAACAGGGGGTATGGGTGAGTAGAGGGATGGCCTGGCCAGCGGTGGGAGTAGTAAGGGGCGGTGAGGCCTCCGCTGTTGGAAATATGCCCTCGAGGCAATAATAAGTTAGTTATTATTATCATATTTCCTTGCTCAGGATAATCGTTTATTATCCATTCTATAATTGTATTGATAGGAAACTCAGATACATGTGTGGGTACATAGACAACACCATGTCCCAAGTAAGCCTCTAGTTGGCTAGCTCGTTGATCAATAGATGGTTACGGTTTCCTGACCATGGACATTGGATGTCGTTGATAACGGGATCACATCATTAGGAGAATGATGTGATGGACAAGACCCAATCCTAAGCCTAGCACAAAGATCGTGTAGTTCGTATGCTAAAGCTTTTCTAATGTCAAGTATCATTTCCTTAGACCATGAGATTGTGCAACTCCCGGATACCATAGGAATGCTTTGGGTGTACCAAACGTCACAACATAACTGGGTGGCTATAAAGGTACACTATGGGTATCTCCGAAAGTGTCTGTTGGGTTGGCACGAATCGAGGCTGGGATTTGTCACTCCGTGTGACGGAGAGGTATCTCTGGGCCCACTCGGTAGGACATCATCATAATGTGCACAATGTGACCAAGGGGTTGATCACGGGATGATGTGTTACGGAACGAGTAAAGAGACTTGCCGGTAACAAGATTGAACTAGGTATCGGGATACTGACGATCGAATCTCGGGCAAGTACTATACCGCTAGACAAAGGGAATTGAAAACAGGATTGATTGAATCCTTGACATCGTGGTTCATCTGATGAGATCATCATGGAACATGTGGGAGCCAACATGGGTATCCAGATCCCGCTGTTGGTTATTGGCCGGAGAGTTGTCTCGGTCATGTCTACGTGTCTCCCGAACCCGTAGGGTCTACACACTTAAGGTTCGATGATGCTAGGGTTATAGGGAATAGATGTACGTGGTTACCGAATGTTGTTCGGAGTCCCGGATGAGATCCCGGACGTCACGAGAAGTTCCGGAATGGTCCGGAGGTAAAGATTTATATATGGGAAGTCCTGTTTTGGTCATCGGAAAAGTTTTGGGTGCTATCGGTAATGTACCGGGACCACCGGGAGGGTCCCGGGGGTCCACCAAGTGGGGCCACCGGCCCTAGAGGGCAGCATGGGCCAAGTGTGGGAGGGGACCAGCCCCAGGTGGGCTGGTGCGCCCCCCACCAGGGCCCAAGGTGCCTAGGGTTTGGGGAGGGGGCCCCTCCACCTTACTTGGGGGGCAAGTTTCCCCCTCTCCCCCCTTGGCCGCCACCCTAGATGGGTTTTGGGGCTGCCGCACCCCTTGGGGTGGGAACCCTAGAGGGGGCGCAGCCCCCTCCCTCTCCCCTATATATAGTGGAGGTCTTTGGGGCTGCAAACACATGAGTTTTCCCCTCTCCCTGGCGCAGCCCTACCTCTCTTCCTCCTCGTCTCTCGCAGTGCTTGGCGAAGCCCTGCTGGAGTGCCACGCTCCTCCACCACCACCACGCCGTCGTGCTGCTGCTGGATGGAGTCTTCCCCAACCTCTCCCTCTCTCCTTGCTGGATCAAGGCATGGGAGACGTCACCGGGATGCACGTGTGTTGAACGCGGAGGTGCCGTCCGTTTGGCACCAGGATCATCGGTGATTTGGATCACGGCGAGTACGACTTCATCAACCCCGTTCACTTGAACGCTTCTGCTTAGTGATCTACAAGGGAATGTAGATGCACTCTCCTTCCCCTCATTGCTGGATTACTCCATAGATTGATCTTGGTGATGCGTAGAATTTTTTTGAATTTCTGCTACGTTCCCCAACAGTGGTATCTGAGCTAGGTCTATGCGTAGTTTCTATGCACGAGTAGAACACAAGTTGTTGTGGGCGTTGATTTTGTTCAATATGCTTACCGTTACTAGTCCAATCTTGTTTCAAAGGTATTGTGGGATGAAGCGGCTCGGACCGACCTTACACGTACACCTACGTGAGACAGGTTCCACCGACTGACATGCACTTGTTGCATAAGGTGGCTAACGGGTGCCAGTCTCTCCCACTTTAGTCGGATCGGATTTGATGAAAAGGGTCCTTATGAAGGGTAAATAGCAATTGACATATCACGTTGTGGTTTGCGTAGGTAAGAAACGTTCTTGCTAGAAACCCATAGCAGCCACTTAAAACATGCAAACAACAATTAGAGGACGTCTAACTTGTTTTTGCAGGGTATGCTATGTGATGTGATATGGCCAAAAGAATGTGATGAATGATATGTGATGTATGAGATTGATCATGTTCTTGTAATAGGAATCATGACTTGCATGTCGATGAGTATGACAACCGGCAGGAGCCATAGGAGTTGTCTTAATTTATTGTATGACCTGCGTGTCAATGAACAACGCCATGTAATTACTTTACTTTATTGCTAAACAGTTAGCCATAGTAGTAGAAGTAATAGTTGGCGAGACAACTTCATGTAGACACGATGATGGAGATCATGATGATGGAGATCATGGTGTCATGCCAGTGACGATGATGATCATGGATCCCCGAAGATGGAGATCAAAAGGAGCAAAATGATATTGGCCATGTCATGTCACTTTTTGATTGCATGTGATGTTTATCATGTTTATGCATCTTATTTGCTTAGAACGACGGTAGTAAATAAGATGATCCCTCATTAAAATTTCAAGAAAGTGTTCCCCCTAATTGTGCACCATTGCGAAAGTTCGTTGTTTCGAAGCACCACGTGATGATCGGGTGTGAGAGATTCTAACATTCACATACAACGGGTGTAAGCCAGATTTACACACGCGAAACACTTAGGTTGACTTGACGAGCCTAGCATGTACAGACATGGCCTCGGAACACAAGAGACTGAAAGGTCGAGCATGAGTCGTATGGTAGATACGATCAACATGAAGATGTTCACCGATGATAACTAGTCCGTCTCACATGATGATCGGACACGGCCTAGTTGACTCGGATCATGTAATCACTTAGATGACTAGAGGGATGTCTGTCTGAGTGGGAGTTCATAAGATGAACTTAATTATCCTGAACATAGTCAAATGTTTTTTTGCAAATTATGTCGTAGCTCGCGCTTTAGTTCTACTGTTTGAGTAGCAATTATGCTTACTAGGTCCGTAAACTGAGGATTGTCCACGTTGCTACACAGAAGGCTTATGTCCTTAATGCACCGCTCGGTGTGCTGAACCTCGAACGTCGTCTGTGGATGTTGCGAACATCTGACATACACGTTTTGATGACTACATGATAGTTCAGTGCGTAATGTTAAACGGTTTAGAGTTGAGGCACCGAAGACAATTTTGAAATGTCGCGAAACATATGAGATGTTTCGAGGGCTGAAATTGGGATTTCAGGCTCGTGCCCACATCAAGAGGTATAAGACCTCCGACGAGTTTCTTAGCCAGCAAACTAAGGGAGAAAAGCTCAATCGTTGAGCTTGTGTTCAGATTGTCTGAGTACCACAATCACTTGAATCGAGTGGGAGTTAATCTTCCAGATAAGATAGTGATGTTTTTCCAAAGTCATTGCCACCAAGCTGCTAGAGCTTCGTGATGAACTATAACATATCAGGGATAGATATGATGATCCTTGAGAGATTCGCGATGTTTGACACCACGAAAGTAGAAATCAAGAAGGAGCATCAATTGTTGATGGTTGGTGAAACCACTAGTTTCAAGAAGGGCAAGGGCAAGAAGGGATACTTCATGAAACGGCAAATCAGCTGCAGCTCTAGTGAAGAAACACAAGGTTGAACCCAAACCAGAGACTAAGTGCTTTTGTAATAAAGGGAACAGCCACTGGAGAAGAATTACCCTAGATACTTGGTAGATGAGAAGGCTGGCAAGGTCGATAGAAGTATATTGGATATACATGTGTACTTTACTAGTACTCCTAGTAGCACCAGGGTATTAGATACCGGTTCGGTTGCTAAGTGTTAGTAACTCGAAATAAAAGCTACGGAATAAACGGAGACTAGCTAAAGGTGAGCTGATGATATGTGTTGGAAGTGTTTCCAAGATTGATGTGATCAAGCATCGCACACTCTCTCTGCCATCGAGATTGGTGTTAAACCTAAATAATTGTTATTTGGTGTTTGCGTTGAGCATAGACATGATTGGATTATGTCTATCGCAATACGGTTATTCATTTAAGGAGAATAATGGTTACTCTCTTTATTTGAATAATACCTTCAATGGTCTTGCACCTAAAATGAATGGTTTATTGAATCTCGATCGTAGTGATACACATGTTCATGCCAAAAGATATAAGATAGTAATGATAGTAGCACCTACTTGTGGCACTGCCATGTAAGTCATATTGGTATAAAATGCATGAAGAAGCTCCATGTTGATGGATCTTTGGACTCACTCGGTTTTGAAAAGTTTGAGACATGCGAACCATGTCTATTGGTGTATATGCATGAAGAAACTCCATGCAAATGGACCGTTTGGACTCACTTGATTTTGAATCTCTTGAGACATGCAAATCATACCTCATGGGCAAGATGACTGAAAGCCTCGTTTTCAGTAAAATGGAACAAGAAAGCAACTTCTTGGAAGTAATACATTTTTGATGTGTGCAGTCCAATGAGTGCTGAGGCACGCAGTGGATATCATTATGTTCTTACTTCACGGATGATTTGAGTAGATACTAAGTATATTTACTTGATGAAACACAAGTCTGAATTATTGAATGGTTCAAGTAATTTCAGAGTGAAGATCATCGTGACAAGAGGATAAAATGTCTATGATATGATCATAGAGATGAGTATCTGAGTTACGAGCTTTGGCACGCAATTAAGACATTGTGGAAATTGTTTCACAGTTAATACCGCCTGGAACACCAGAGTGTGATGGTGTGTCCGAACATCATAGTTGCACCCTATTGGATATGGTGCATACCATGATGTCTCTTATCGAATTACCACTATCGTTCATGGGTTAGGCATTAGAGACAACCGCACTCACTTTAATAGGGCACCACGTAATTCCGTTGAGACGACACCATTTGAATATGGTTTGGAGAAACCTAAGTTGTCGTTTCTTAAAAGTTTGGGGCTGCGATGCTTATGTGAAAAAGTTTCAGGTTGATAAGCTCGAACCCAAAGCGGATAAAATGCATCTTCATAGGACACCCAAAAATAGTTGGTTATACCTCCTAATTCAGATCCGAAAGCAATAGGATTGTTTCTTGAATCGGGTCCTTTCTCGAGGAAAAGTTTGTCTCGAAAATTGAGTGGGAGGATGGTGGAGACTTGATGAGATTATTGAACCGTCACTTCAACTAGTGTGTAGCAAGGCACACGAAGTTGTTCCTGTGGCACCTACACCAATTGAAGTAGAAACTTATGATAGTGATCATGAAGTTTTGGATCAAGTCACTACCGTACCTTGTAGGGTGATAAGGATGCGTACTACTTCAAAGTGGTACAGTAATCCTGTCTTGAAGGTCATGTTTCTAGGCAACAATGAACCTACGAGCTATGGAGAAGCGATGGTGGGCCCGAATTCCGACAAATGGTTAGAAGCCATGAAATCCGAGATAGGATCCATGTATCAAAACAAAGCATGGACGTTGGTGGACTTGCCCGATGATCGGCAAGCCATTGAGATAAATGGATCTTTAAGAAGAAGACGGACGTGGACGGTAATGTCACCGTCTATGAAGCTCAACTTGTGGCGAAGAGTTTTTCACAAGTTCAAGGAAGTTGACTACAATGAGATTTTCTCATCTGTAGCGATGCTTAAGTCCGTCGGAATCATGTTAGCATTAGCTGCATTTATGAAATCTGGCAGATGGATGTCAAGACGAGTTTCCTTACCAGTTTTCATAAGGAAAGGTTGTATGCGATACAATCAGAAAGGTTTTGTCGATCCTAAAGATGCTAAAAGGTATGCTAGCTCCAGTGATCCTTCCATGGACTGGAGTAAGCATCTCGGAGTTGGAATGTACGCTTTGATGAGATGATCAAATATTTTGGGTTTATACAAAGTTTATGAGAAACTTGTATTTCCAAATAAGTGAGTGGGAGCACTATAGAGTTTCTGATGAGTATATGTTGTTGACATATTGTTGACCAGAAATGATGTAGAATTTCTGGAAAGCATATACGGTTATTTGAAAGGTGTTTTTCAATAGAAAACCTGGATTAAGCTGCTTGAACATTGAGCATCAAGATCTATGAGGATAGATCAAAAATGCTGAATGGTACTTTCAAATGAGCACATACCTTGACATGATCTTGAAGGTGTTCAAGATGGATCAGTCAAAGAAGGAGTTCTTGCTTGAGTTGTAAGGTATGAAGTTAAGACTTAAAGCTCGACCACGGCAGAAGAGAGAGAAAGGACGAAGATCGTCCCCTATTCTTTAGACGTAGGCTCTACAGTATGCTATGCTAAGTACCGCACCTGATGTGTGCCTTGCCACATGTCTGGCAAGAGGGTACAAAGGTGATCAATGAGTGGATCACCAGATAGCGGTCAAAATTATCCTTAGAGGAATAAGGATATGTTTCTCGATTATGGAGGTGATAAAGAGTTCAGCGTAAAGGGTTACTGAAAGAACATGCGGTGCCCCCATGTTTGGTTTTGGTAATTGATGACAATCTCTATGGACTAATGGTTGTCATGAGTTATATTTGAAGGATCTGTCCATAGGCTTTTATTGAATTCCATGTGTTGGTTTCAAGGAGTTTATGAGTTGACCAAGGTGCTATTAAGGAATTATCCAAAGATTGGTCATGTGAGTGTTGAGCTTATTGCAAGCATGTCTTGAAGACATCATCCAAATGAAGAGAGTTGGAAAGATTCAAGGTTGATCAAGACTAAGTCAATAGTGAATCAAGTTGATCAACTCACAAAGCGTAGAAGATGTACCGAGAGGGATCAAGTGATCCCATGGTATGGTAAGCATTGTCCATTGCACTTTGTGTACTAACCCGTGGTCTATGTGAGAGTTCTATGTGGGGTTAGGTACGTATCCATGGGCTTGCATCAAGAGGAAGATATCATACAACCCATGGAAAGGATGACATCAAATGGTGATCGTCATCAAGATCGCCGTGTGCAAGTTCAAGTGGAGCATCACGAAGAGATCAAGTGCTTGAATCTTGCCATCCATTGTGGTGTCAATGGACTTGTGAAGATGAGCCGAAGAGTGGCTCACCCATAGTGGACTATGGGGGAGCAATCATCTAGTCTTCATCGAGCCAACGCAATCAAGAAAGGTGGTCCAACTTGAGGGAGTCAAGATCATCATCATCTAGCTCAAGTGGACCATGTGCAAGGCAAAGGTTTTTCCCTTGATAGGTTTTCTATTTTACCGGTCTCATGGTGGTAGTTAGGAGACCGGGTTATAGGATCGTTTGACGTACTATCAAGGGGGGCTCTCAAGTTGGTAGCTTGATCGTATCGTTAGTAGAGAGATCAAACCATTGCATCCTTGCATCTTGTTTCTTGGTCCTTGTTTGGTTCTCTTTGTGAGTCTTAGATCTTATGGTCATCTTGATGACAAGCTTGAGTTCATCGAAAACGGAGTTCGCATGCGTCTTCTATGATGTTTTCGGTCTTGGAGGTTTTACCGGTCTTATCCGAGGAAGGGTTCTCACCATTTTATTATGGGCCTTTTCTAATTTGCTTCTTATTGATATTTCTTTCAATATTGTGTTATCCCATGTCATTAACTTTCCAACAAACTTGGTTTCGTTGAATTCGGAGTCCGTTTGCAAAGTTGTGGTTGTTTTGGTAAAGGCTGCAGCGGTACTACCGCGACTAGAGCGGATGTAATTTTTTACTACCGCTCCAGAGCGGTACTACCGCTGCTCCTGAGTGGTACTACCGCTCCAGAGCAGTACTACCATGGCTCCTAAGCGGTAGTACCACCCGGACCAAAATCTCATGTTTTCTCTCTCGTTTGGGCTGTTTTGGTCGTGCTAAGCGGTAGTACCGCTCCTCCAAGCGGTAGTACCGCTTGTGCACGACCTGAGCACATAACGGTTGGATTCGGGAGGTCCTATAAAAGGGGGTCTTCTCCCCCAATGAACCTAATCTTTTGAGCTCGTGTTCTTCCCCCATTGTTGACCTTCTCCGAGCTTGCTATCTCTCAATCCCTCCATGGATTCTTGCTAGTTTTTGGGGGAAAAGAGAGAGGAGATCTAGATCCACATTTCCACCAATCACTTTCTCCTCTATGTGAGGGGAACCCCTTGGATCTAGTTCTTGGAGTTCTTGGTGTTCTCCTTCTTGTTCTTCCTCTTATTTTCCTCCCTAGCATTAGTTGCTTTGGTGGGATTTGAGAGAGAAGGACTTGGGCACTCTGTGTGCCCTTGCCATTGCATTTGTGCATCGATTTGAGTTCTCCACGGTGATACGTGGAAGTTACAAGTTGAGAAGCTTATTACTCTTGGGTGCTTGGTGCCCTTGAGCTTGTTCCTCTTGGGTGCTTGGGCGCCCTAGTCAGTTAGTGGTGTTCGGAGCTCAATCATTGTGGTGTAAAGCTCCGGGCAAGCGTCGGGGTCTCCAATTAGGTTGTGGAGATCGCCCCGAGCAATTTGACGGGTTTCGGTGACCGCCCCCAAGGGTTGCCAAAGTGTACGGGTTCGGTGACCGCCCTCAAGGGTTGCCATTTGTACGGGTTCGGTGACCGCCCTCAAGGGTCCCTTAGTGGAATCACGGCATCTTGCATTGTGCGAGGGTGTGAGGAGATTACGGTGGCCCTAGTGGCTTCTTGGGGAGCATTGTGCCTCCACACCGCTCCAAACGGAGATTAGCATCCGCAAGGGTGTGAACTTCGGGATACATCATCGTCTCCGTGTGCCTCGGTTATCTCTTACCCGAGCCCCTTTACTTATGCACTTTACTTTGTGATAGCCAGATTGTTCTTTGTCATATATCTTGCTATCACAGAGTTGCTTATCTTGCTTAGCATAAGTTGTTGGTGCACATAGGTGAGCCTAGTTGTTGTAGGTTTTGTGGTTGACAAATTAACCATTAGGTTTATTCCGCATTTGTTCAAGCCTAAACCGTAATTATTTTAAAGCGCCTAT
>NC_057798.1:126429146-126430734 GCF_018294505.1 Triticum aestivum
AACTCTCAATCCCTCCATGGATTCTTGCTAGTTTTTGAGGGAAAAGAAAGAGGAGATCTAGATCCACATTTCCACCAATCACTTTCTCCTCTATGTGAGGGGAACCCCTTGGATCTTGATCTTGGAGTTATTGGTGTTCTCCTTCTTGTTCTTCCTCTCATTTTCCTCCCTAGCATTAGTTGCTTCGGTGGGATTTGAGAGAGAAGGACTTGGGCACTCCGTGTGCCCTTGCCATTGCATTTGGTGCATCGGTTTGAGTTCTCCACGGTGATACGTGGAAGTGAAGTTTGAGAAGCTTATTACTCTTGGGTGCTTGGTGCCCTTGAGCTTGTTCCACTTGGGTGCTTGGGCGCCCTAGACGGTTGGTGGTGTTCGGAGCTCAATCATTGTGGTGTAAAGCTCCGGGCAAGCGTCGGGGTCTCCAATTAGGTTGTGGAGATCACCCCGAGCATCTTGATGGGTTCCGGTGACCACCCCCAAGGGTTGCCAAAGTGTACGGGTTCGGTGACCGCCCCCAAGGGTTGCCATTTGTACGGGTTCGGTGACCGCCCTCAAGGGTCCCTTAGTGGAATCACGGCATCTTGCATTGTGTGAGGGCGTGAGGAGATTACGGTGGCCCTAGTGGCTTCTTGGGGAGCATTGTGCCTCCACACCGCTCCAAACGGAGATTAGCATCCGCAAGGGTGTGAACTTCGGGATACATCGTCGTCTCCGCGTGTCTCGGTTATCTCTTACCCGACCCCTTTACTTATGCACTTTACTTTGTGATAGCCATATTGTTCTTTGTCATATATCTTGCTATCACATAGTTGCTTATCTTGCTTAGCATAAGTTGTTGGTGCACATAGGTGAGCCTAGTTGTTTTAGGTTTTGTGCTTGACAAATTAACCGTTAGGTTTATTCCGCATTTGTTCAAGCCTAAACCGTAATTATTTTAAAGCGCCTATTCACCCCCCCCCCCCTCTAGGCGACATCCTCGATCTTTCAATTGGTATCAGAGCCTCGTCTCTCTTTATTAGGCTTTACCGCCTAGAGAGTAAAGATGTCGACTAGGGGATTAGGATTCTCTGACACTCTTAGTTTCGATGGCACAAATTTTGATGTTTGGTTAATTCGCATGCTTAATCTCTTTAGGGTCATGGACCCAAATTTAGAGCGAATTGTAGATATGGGTTTTTCTCCTCCAAAGGATCCCCAAAGATTATCTTTAGAGGATGAGAAAAACTCTTATCTCAATGCTCAAGCTTCTAATGTGCTTTTCGATGCTTTGAGCAATGTAGTTATATTTCAACTCATGCCGTTCCGAGATGCTCATGAGTTGTGGACGAAGCTTCAAGATAAATATGGTGTGTCCAAGATTTGTGGGGATGATTGTTCTCCCTCCACCTCCGGTCATATAGTCTTCTCAACTTCTTCTACTTCACCTACATGTGGTTTGCCACAAGGTAATGACATGGTGAGTAGTGTTGGTCATTGCAATGATGATAGTATGCTTATTGTGGATGATCCTTCATCACTATATTATTGCAATGCTCCTTCTTTGGGCTTTAACACTTCGAGCACTCCAAATGTTTCACATGCTTGTGTT